>NW_027137561.1:4563076-4563310 GCF_001692895.1 Cenococcum geophilum 1.58
TATAAGTAGACCTGTAAATACTAAGATATACGGCTACTGCTAACCTTATTCTATTTATTAGTATAGTATATAAGTAGACCTGCGAATATTAAGATGTACGGCTGCTGCTAACCTTGTCCTATTTATTAGTATAGCGTATAAGTAGACCTATAAATACCTAGATATACGGCTGCTGCTAACCTTGTCCTGTTTATTAGTATAGGATATAAGTAGACCTGTAAATACTAAGATATA
>NW_027137561.1:4563512-4563871 GCF_001692895.1 Cenococcum geophilum 1.58
AAGTAGACCTGTAAATACTAAGATATATAGCTACTGCTAACCTTATCCTATTTATTAGTGTAGCTTATAAGTAGACCTGTAAATACTAAGATATACAGCTGCTACTAACTTTATCCTGTTTATTAGTGTAGGATATAAGTAGACCTGCGAATACTAAGATGTACGGCTGCTGCTAACTTTGTCCTATTTATTAGTGTAAGAGGTAAGTAGACCTATAAATACCAAGATATATAGCTGCTGCTAACTTTATCCTATTTATTAGTATAGCGTATAAGTAGACCTATAAATACTAAGATATATAGCTGCTGCTAACCTTATCCTATTTATTAGTGTAGGATATAAGTAGACCTATAAATATT